>NC_051158.1:172166444-172205042 GCF_013339745.2 Dermacentor silvarum
AAAAGACCCGTAGTCAAGTCGCTAGAGCACCGGCTGCTTGCTCCACGGCAGAGGTGTCGATTCCACTATAGGTTGCCATCACTTTTTTTATTAGGACCTACCTAGCTACCGCAAAGCGCCAAGAATGAGGCATTAAAAAGCTCGAACTTGTTATTTCAAATTATCCTTATAAGGTGGCGCTAGCATTATGGTAGCGGTGGCATTTTGTACTTTTTAAACACGAAATGTGTTTTATGCCGGGGTCCACCAAGACTTCACTGACGTATTTCCGTCACGGAAATACGTCATAGAACATAATACAAAGAAAGAAACCAGAAGAAAAAGTTCCACAAACATGCAAAATTTGGAAATCGAACCCACGACCTCTCGGTCCGCGACGATAGATCGCCGAGCGTTAACCCATTGCGCCACAACGCATTTGCAGAGAGCTACACAGACGCGCCTTATATATCTAACACTCCTCGTGTACCCGCGCCTCTTGCTCGGGGCGGTGCCGCCGCCTACGAGCAGAAAAGAGAAGTACTGCATTATGACACTAACGCGCACCGACAGTGAACGCTTCGGTGGTCTCAGCACTACGACGCCTCGATGCCAGCATTCGAAGGGACGCTGGCATCAAGAAGCACTACCAACGCCCACCTAGGTGGCGTTCACCGTACTCAGCACAGCGGAAGCGTGCCTCCGCAATTAGCTCTGAAAATGTTTCTGAAGTTGATCGCGGAGGCTGCAATTACGACGCGCTGTACGCGCTGATTTGACTCGGTGACGATTCAGTTACGTGCTTTGTCTTGCGCGTTGTATTAGTGTGTCAGTTACGTGCTTCGTCTCTTCGCGTTGTGCTAGCGTGTGCAGCGTAGTGCAGCTTCCATATGCACGACGGTTGCTCATGGTCATCGACGTTGGTAGTCGTGATGGAGGAGACGTGCCACCAGGCGTCAGCGTGGGTGCATCAACGCCTAAGGGCGCTTTAGCCACAAACACCAATAGACATTATATATCAATGTGCAAATAAACATTACACTACTTCTGTGAAGACACGTTTCACTTTCGTGTTTTATACCGATTCCTATATAAGAGGGCAATCAACATTTTTTTAGGTAAATTAGCTAGCATTTCTGTGCTTCAGTACCGTGTACGAAGCACAATAAGTTTTTCTGCAATGCAGCAGCTTGTGTTAAGTCGCAAGAGGATGCAGCGCGCGAAGTATAATAGCGGCTACTGACAAAGAGAGGAGTGGTTTGACGCCTAATCGGCGTCATCGCTTGCGCCTAGAGTGTACTAGATATGACCATTGTCTAGTCCACTTACTTGCGCCGTCGCAGTAGAGTGTACTAGACAATGGTCGAGTGGCCACAAACGGCGCTTTCCAGCTGAGGCGCCGCGTGTGGAAAAATAATGCGCGGGCGCTGCGAGCGAAACTGGATTGGGGCGGAGACGCGCTCGCGGCATATTCAACGTACTTTCGCGGCGGGCGCCGAGGGCCGATTGCGCACAGAACGCTCTTAAAATAGCGCTTTATTTCAACTTCAAAATTATCTTTACACCATTTGCCAAAGTATATATTTGAGGCATGGATTATACACGCGACGTCTTTAATTTTGCTGTCGTTGTAAGCGTCGTCGCCTGCTAGCGAGCGCGCGTTCGCTACGCGGGACACTGGCGGACGCCCAGTTTTTCTCGCAGAAACGTCTGCGCAGTACATTCTTTTAATGTTTTAGTTGCTTTGGTGCGCGAATGACTCTTGAAGGCCGGTACCCAATATAGTTTTAACCAAGTGAACTGCTGTTTTTACCACTGTCTTCTGAACGTAACTCGTATTTCTGCAACATGAAGCTACGTAAGAACATTTTATTATTGATATCGTGTCATTTTACGCGCAGTTCTTGTGGTGGATATTGATCAGGGACAATTATCGAAGAAAAAATATTAGAGTGAAATAAGCCAGGTTTGTTAACTGCATGGCGCGAAGCATGGCGAATGTATTTTAGGCAATTAATCAAGAGTACTATACATATATTCACGATATATGTGGAAGGGAAAAAATAACAAATATTCTAAATGCACTAATTGAAAAACTGAGAACTCCCGACCAGAATAAGCGCACGCGTTTGCAGCAACCAACACACTTATTAGTGAATACTGCACATAAATCTCTCATTCGCAGAAATGATGTGCATAGTATATATATATATATATATATATATATATATATATATATACGCAAGTGTTATTGACGCCAAATAGTCGTTTCCGTGCGAATGTAACGCATAACAGCACCATTGAAGTCTCAAAGGTGAGTGGACTGATGCAAGTGAGGACTGTTATTCCGAATGATTGTTCTGCCGGGGAGTCGTGGCTGTTGCGCAGTTCCTGAGAGAATTAACGCACGGTGATAATAAGTTCTCCTTAAGAAGTTCCTCGCTGTCTTCATATAACACGCCCCCGCTTGGGGCAGGACTGTAAATATGCTAACTTGTTCAGTCAAGGAAAACTTTTTTTGACATTATTACCATGTTTGCAACCATTAAAACTGTGTGTCCCATGTGGTATATACTATCTTCAACGAACTCAACAGATCTGCACATATCTCTAGTGTATGTGAGGTATGTCATAGCCGCCTCGATAAACTTTTCTCATTCTTTTTAATTTAAATAAATTCTTGGGTCTACGTGGCAAAACCACGATATGAGTATGAGGTTTAGTTTCACTACTGGTTTCTTTAACGCGCACTAAATAGAAGTACACGAGTGTTTTTCTATTCGCTCCCGTCGAATTCGGCGACCTGGATTGAACCGTGAGTTCCATGGAGTTTAGCAGCCCAAAGTCGTATCACTATATAGCACTAATTAGGCTACGCGCCAGCTTTCTTTCTTTCTTCCTTTTTGTTTTTTTTTTTTGAAGTATGGACAGGGGAAAAAATTTCCACGTATGGATTATACGGCCAAAGATGAGCATATAGAATGACTAACCAAAAATGTTTTCGGCGCTCGAGGTCCTACCGCAATAAATGACCCCGTACCAATTACTCGTATTCTGTTACGCGAGGGAGGCGAAAAACTTGAATGGAATGTTGCGCTGAAGTTTTCTCCTTTTTAATCTATAACAATGCTTCCGTAATTCTGAGTACAAGGCACCGGATGGGGCAGATATGCTTTACTTGTTTGAAGCGACAAGCAGGAAGGCTACATATGTTTCTTCCTCGGCGTTTCGCAAGACTACTGATGGAAAACATATGCGCAACAATACACACGAGAGATACATGCTGCTTGAAGAACGAGAAAAAATTGTTCTCTGAAGGGCACCGTACAATAACATAGTAGAATGAAAGCCGACATGCGGCCGCAATGCACGCGCATCACCGAAGTGGCATTAAAAATAAAATAAAATAAAATAAAGAAGAGAAAGCAAGTCATTCTTAAGGCATAAATACATGTCATATGCAATTATGAACGCAATTTGAGCGGTCTGAAAGCAAATATCAGCGCGCCAAGTAGTACGAATGACCCTGCCGGAGTGTCTACCGTCAGCAGTTTCAACGGCGCGATCTTGATGCGGCCCAATCCACTTCGATCGCAGCGCCGCCACAGTATTTTTCCACATCGGGCGCCTCACTGCAAAGCATGCGCCGCCCCAGCCGCTCGTCCCACTCGACGGTATCCTAGTACACTCTAGTCTGAGCAGCCGAGCTGACTGAGCCCCCCGCACAGCTTCCCTCGAGATTGCGTAGCTTTTGAAGCAGCCGTTACATTCACCGTTATTTTTGTCAGGACAGCCATCAGTTCTGAGCATGTTCGTTCATGAACTGCGGAGCGCAGACTGCCTTCCACATCTTCTTTGCCACGTAAGTAGTCACTGACACTTTGACACCTGTCGTGTTTAATTACAGCACGTTTCTGGCGGGATTTCTAGGCGGGAGTTTGGGCGGTAATGAAGTTCTGCAATGAAACCGCCTTGATTTTAACGGAATCTCTAATATTGTATAAAAGGCATGTTTACGTCGGCGTACGTTTCCTTTATTGTGTGCGTATTCAGGTTTGGCAAAGCTGTCTAAAATTACCTCTGTGACGTTTCGTTGACTGGTGCTCGTTAGGATGACGATGGACATTCCCGTTTGGCGCGGAATGATGAGAAGGATACAATCTTCTTCGCATAGTATTTAATGAAATTTGTTGCATTTGAAGAGGAAAGTCGAATTCTAGAGACTGTTGGAGGCGGAATTTCCATTTAGAGCGTGAAGTTTTTAAAAAGAATTTTCGTAAAAATAGAAGCACGAAGTTTACAAATTATTCGCTCTGCATCAAGAACAGCTATCGCGGTTCGTAAACGGCATACATAGATCATTCAAAGCAGACAAATGGCGTTACGTCAATTTATACTTAGTGAATTCTTTACGTTGTCTATCAGGATTCTACAAAATCTGATTTCCATTATTCTACCATTTTTTTACATTCATGTGTAATATATCAATTTCCCTCTTTAGATTGCATAGGCGCCGACTACGGGGGGGCTCTGGGGCTCGAGGCCCCCTCCGGAATTTGCCCGGGGGGCTGAGCCCCCCCCCCCCCCGCCCCCTAAAATGTCATTACCGGAGTTCTGTTATCCACACAATGTGAGGATTCTTTGCGGCGCCTCACAATTTTCACTTTTGTTGTGGCTAAAAGCTTACGGCCACCATTGTTCGCACGGACGTGCACGGCTTCGAATTTATACTTTCGCTTTATTTCGGCAAATCCTGACAATAGGAGGACAAGCGCATTAGAAGCACCGGCGGCTACCTCATCCGTGTTTCCTCTTTAACATTAAAAAAAAATTCCACTGAGGAAGACACAATGTATTAAATAATACAAAGGGACAAATTATTATATTTTTTAAAGAGAACAAGGTAGCGAACAATAGATAGCCTATACCTAGAAAAGGAATATGTTGATTGTGTTCACCTCACTACCTCACTTCAAATTACTTGGCGTGCTGTTTTGACCATGACAAAAACCTGCAGACTTCAGTGACCCCTTCAGCAGAGTCTTCTATCAACGGCGTGTGAAAAGCACGTGAGTGATATGTGTCTCAATATTGATTCCCTTTCCAGTAGGCAATGCTAACGACTGGCGATAAAATAAAAGAAAAAAAAAGCTCTTCTAATTATTTACAACATTTACGCATTAGGGATGGAAACATCGCCTCTTGCATGCAGAGGCCATAAATACGGGGTGTTTCAGAAAACACATTAAAAATTTTTTGAAAGGTTGCCTGTGGCAGATAGCACAATTCTAGTTCATGAGCTGGTCTACTCGAAGAGGTGAACATTACTTGCACAAAAAATTGAAATGCATAATCGACTAATTAAAAAAATCACCAATTAGGTTTTTAACATTTAACTTATGACCCGTGTTGCAATTTACAAATTCTAGCCGTGGAATTCGCAAGGCGGATGCACTAGGTATTAATTCTCAGGATGGCACCAGTTTCGATATATAAATTACCGAACATTGCGGAGAAATGCATTGGCGTTCCAGTTACTTTTGTGCTTACCCGCCGTAGTTCCTTAGTGGTTATGGTGTTGGACTGCTAAGCATGAGGTCGCGGGATCAAATCCCGGCCATGGCGGCTGCATTTGCTAGAACACCCGTATACTTAGATTTATGTGCACGTTAAAGAACCCAAGGTGGTCTAAATTATTCCAGAGTCCTCCACTACGGCATGCCTCATAATCAGATCGTGGTTTTGGCACGTAAAATCCCATAATTTGTTCTTTTCATACTTTTGTGCTTTGATGCATAAAACGAAGTTTTCTTGAGAAAGTGACTGAGAATGTATTTCTGCGCAAAGTTAGGGAATTAATATCTCGACACTGGTGTCAGCCTGAGGTTTAGTTCAAAGTGGATCGGCACTCCACCGCTAGAATTTCTAAATTGCAACATGGGCCATAAGGTAATTAGCTAAAAACTTAATTGGTTAATTTTGTTAATTTGTCGAATATGAATTTCAATTTTTTGTGCTAGTAATGCCCGCATCTTCGAGTAGACGAGCTCATGAACTAGAATTGTACTATCTGCCACAGGCCACCTTTCAAAATTTTGGAAACTGTTCGCTGAAACACCTTGTATATAGAATTCACTCTGTGTCCGAAATGATGCCATGCCGGATTCACTCAAAATCAAAATAAATAGGAGTCTAGAAGTCATGCGCAGCAGCGCTTATACTCGGACTAAAAGTACTAAAAAAAATAAAAAAGAGTGTAGTTTGGCTGGGAAGGCGAAGCAGTATTAGTGATAGCGAAGTAGAAGACAATTACACGAAGGAAGATTCTTACCATGTAAATCCGTGTAAGGATCGCACCCGTGTAAGGGCCGCACCCATAACTTGACAGCCATTATTAAAAAAAAAAAAGACATCCGACCGAGAAGCAATCGCGTTCCGTGCGCTGATTCTGATCGGGCTCAACAGCGATTTGTCGAGCGCAGCGTACTTTAGCGCGTCGCTACTGGATGTCGAGAGGAGTCGATCGCGGAGGTTTACGGCGGATTTCATACTCGTAGTTGGAAAAATGAGGTCAAATAGCCCTGTCCCATGAAAGGCTCGTCAAAATCGCGACAGAAAAGTGTGGCCCCTACGCGAGTTATAGTGGCCATATAAATTGTAGTAAACATTCAGCTATAAGTAAAATAGTAACCATAGTGGACATAGTAAGCACGGACCATGTAAACCTGTAAATACCTCACTGGATGACCTCGAGCACTCGCTTTCACAACGCAAGCATTTTGAAGAACGCCGGCAGCGGAGGCGAACGGTTCGTACAGCCGCGCGATTCACCGCAACTCTGAAAATTAGATTCATCATCACAATCTGCCTATTTTTATGTCCACTACTGACGGCCTCTGTGAGTGATCTGCGATGACCTGTGCCTCTTAACTCTGCAACACTAGGGGTGCAGAAAGACAGCCCAGCAAGGAAGACAGCACGCATGAAGTTAGCAGCCATCCCTGGTTGCCCTTTATCATTGCATCCACCAACGATTACCAACAATTAGATATGGCACGCGGGCCCCATAAGCGTCAGCCGCGCACAGTCATTCACAGCTACGGCAGGGCTAGAGGAGAAGACACGTGCTCTCCTTCCCATTCGCGTATGATTACGTGACCTACAAATAACCCGAATATTGAGCGCGTGGGAAATAATGCCCATCAAGCCGCCAACCTTTTCGGCTCACTGATACCTGCTTTTTCCCGCACCCACAGGGTATGGGCTGCTCATGCGGCTTTTGGATTTCATGCGGAACATCACGGCGACGACAACCGCGACAATTTGCCATAACAGTCGATTTAATTGCTTTCGCCATAAAGCTAGAAATATAAAATTGTTAGCAGAGGGTATATATATATATATATATATATATATATATATATATATTGTGAGACGTCGGCCGATGCGATGCCTTTATTTCCGCGCAGCCGCCCGAGTCAGAGACGAAGCACCGCACGAGACAAAAGATGATGATGAGTCGTATGTACAAATGACGACGACGATATGCACAAATAGCGCTCACACAAGATGATGAGTCGTATGTACAGATGACCGAAGTTCTTTGCAAAACGGTGTAGGGGCCGAGATATCTCTGGAGAAACTTTTCACAGAGGCCCGGTGCGCGAACAGGTGTCCACAAAAGAACTTCGTCGCCTGGGCGGAACGAAGCAACGCGACGCGTCGCATCATAACGAATTTTCCTTTTGTCCTGAATGGTAGCGGTGTTGGCGCGGGGAATTTCACGGCAGCGGGCGATGCGAGCAGCAAATTCTTCAGGAAGAGACGCGGATGGAGCAGCAGGTGCTGAAAGGAGTGTAGTGTCCAAGACGAAAGACGGCGCACGACCGTACACAAGGAAGAAGGGACTGTAATTGGTTGTACGTTGGACGGCAGTATTGTACGCAAACGTCACGAAAGGTAAGATGGTGTCCCAGTTGGTGTGATCGGGTCGAACATACATTGACATCATGTCGGACAAAGTTCGATGAAAACGCTCGGTAAGGCCATTTGTTTGCGGATGGTACGCTGATGTGGTCTTATGGGTGGTGTCAGAGGCCTGGAGGACTTCACGAAGAACATGCGAAAGAAACATCTTGCCACGGTCACTCAGGAGGACACGAGGTGCGCCGTGGCGCAAAACGATAGCGTGCACGAAAAAGTCGGCGACTTCGGAGGCAGTACCAGAGCGGAGAGCAGCTGTCTCCGCGTACCGCGTGAGATGATCCACTGCGGTAACGATCCAGCGGTGACCAGCGGGCGTGAGTGGGAGGGGTCCGTACAAGTCTATGCCCACAATTTCGAAGGGGGTGGACAGGCATGGCAGAGGCTGCAGAGGACCGGCTGGAAGGGATGTCGAGCGTTTTCTGTGTTGGCATGACGCGCAGGAGCTAACGTATTTGGCGACAGAGACGGAAAGACCCGGCCAGAAACAACGCGTTTTGATGCGGTCGTAGGTCTTAAGAAAGCCCAAGTGGCCAGCCGTCGCGTCGTCGTGAAATGCTTCTAATACTTGGAGTCGAAGTGAGCGAGGTATGACTGGTACCCACCGGTTACCGGAAGGATGGTAGATTAATCGAAATAACGCTCCACCCTGAAGCTTAAAACGTGAAAGTTGTCGTCTTAAGCGACTGTTGGGGGGTCGTCCTAAGCCAGTAAGTCGGTCGATCAGCGTTCGGCAGTATGGGTCAGTACGCTGGAGTGAGACGAGGTCAGTGGACGGAAGAAAGTCAACTGAGGCAACCGCCTGTCCCGGGCTACTGGACGTGTGCTGAGACGTGTGGCTAGATGGGGACTTGCAGACCGAAGGTGAAGCATGGGCGTTTGGAGACAGCGGGCAGCGTGACAAAGCGTCGGCATCTTGATGTTGTTTGCCGGACCTATACGTGACAGTAAAGTCATATTCCTGCAAGCGCAGTACCCAACGGCCTAGGCGTCCAGACAAGTTTTTCAGGGACGACAACCAACAGAGAGCATGATGGTCGGTCACAATTGTGAAATGGCGGCCGTAGAGATAGGGTCGAAATTTTTGTATTGACCACACGATGGCGAGGCATTCCTGTTCTGTAATTGTGTAGTTGCGCTCAGCAGGAGAAAGAGTACGACTTGCATAAGCCACGACTTGCTCTTCAGATTTCTGATTCCGCTGCAACAGGACAGCGCCAATTCCATGCCCACTGGCATCAGTGTGTAGAATAGTAGGGGCGGTTGCATCGAAATGACGGAGCACGGGCCCTGACGTGAGAAGTCGTTTGAGGGTCTGGAAGGCGGCTTCACAGTCGTCCGACCACACAAAGGACGCGCTCGAAGTCAGAAGTTTGTGTAGAGGAGCGGCGATGGTGGCGAAGTCACGGAAAAAGCGGCGGAAGTAGGACGCGAGTCCTAGAAAGCTGCGGAGTTCTTTAAGTGTGGTTGGTGGCGGAAATTGCAGCACTGCAGCGATTTTATCGGGATCAGGCTGGATGCCATGCTCACTGACGACGTGGCCCAATACTTTAATGCTTCGGCTTGCAAAGCGGCCCTTTTTAGTATTGAGTTGGAGACCAGCCTTTGCTAGACACGTCAGAACTTGGTCTAGACGTTGTAGGTGCTGGGAGAAACTCGACGAAAAGATGACAATGTCGTCCAAGTAACAAAGGCATGTCTTCCATTTTAAGCCACGGAGTACTGTATCTATCATACGTTCAAACGTAGCTGGCGCATTGCACAGTCCAAAAGGCATCACGTTAAATTCGAAAAGGCCATCAGGTGCAGCAAACGCAGTCTTTTCTTTATCTTGCTCATGCATTGGAATCTGCCAATATCCTGAGCGCAAGTCGAGGCTCGAGAAATACTCGGCACCTTGTAAGGTATCCAAAGCATCGTCAATACGAGACATAGGATAAACATCCTTGCGGGTAATTTTGTTTAGCGCCCTATAATCGATGCAAAAGCGCACAGAACCATCCTTTTTCTTAACAAGCACAACAGGAGAAGACCAAGGGCTTGCTGAAGGCCTTATAATGTTGCGTGTCAGCATGTCGTTCACTTGTTCTTCTATAACTTTTCGCTCCGACTACGCGCGAGAAAGAGAAAGCGCGCGCGCGTAGTCCAGTCCGGCCGTGCTACTAGCTATAGTGAACTAGAATATACTCTAGTGGTGCGACCGGCCGTGCTCCGGCGTCCTTTTTTTCCACGGACGTCGCGAGATGGCGCCACTGCTACCTTTCCTAGCATTTTGGCCCGCGTTGTAGGGTTC
The DNA here is from genome assembly GCF_013339745.2 of Dermacentor silvarum. Taxonomy (NCBI): domain Eukaryota; kingdom Metazoa; phylum Arthropoda; class Arachnida; order Ixodida; family Ixodidae; genus Dermacentor; species Dermacentor silvarum. The sequence continues at coordinate 172,176,700 of NC_051158.1, forward strand.
CTTCAGTAGTGGAGAGCGCGCGCGTAGTCCAGTCCGGCCGTGCCCGGTTATGCTGATGAGCCTCTACAGTATATGGCGCGCCCGAATGGCTGGCTATTTTTGTGACCCAGACGCAAGACCAGCACGCATGTATTTCCGCGAAAGCGTACACAGGTTTGTGGAGACATTGAAAGCGCAAACAGATGTTCCTGAGTGGCTGTCATGGCTGGAGCCTTTGGTGGTGCTCAGGGAATTGTAAAATGACAACGCTTGGCCGCAATAGAAATTTGGTCACTTGAGCGATCTGGCGCACTATCTATATATTGTTGTGTGTTCATTTGTTGTACTGTGTCGAAGCCCGGAATTAAAGAAAAAAAAAGGCTGTATAGCCTAGCAGTTACGATGCTCGCCTTGGGACCGTGGGTTCGAATCCCGCTCGGCGAGAAAGTTTATTTTCTTCTTTATAGTTTCTTGATACGAAGCTTAAACCATAAATTACGGCTGGCTCAAACAGCGTCGCTGTTAAAAATCTTGTCCTAGTTTGTTGTAGGGGTAATCTAATGGTGGTACAGAATAGCATGCTATGTTAGGCATGCTAAAGTCTCCTATAGCCGAAGCCGTGACCAAGTGGAGTGACATCGCTGTTAAGGACCTTTATTACTCGCTCCCACACAACGGGTTGTTGAGATGCATCAGTGAATGCGTTCAAGATTTCGGTGAGGTTGATTTTCACAACCGAGCAGCGTTAAAACGCAGGAAATTTCCTCAATCTTATGTAGTTTTACTTTGAATCAGCATATGTGGAATTCAACAATGAAATTTACCTTCAGAACAAAGGCATGTCCATGGGGCCGTGTATAGCGCCTTTAATTGTTGCGCGACCTGTGTCTAGCAAAATCAGACAGAGCCTTGCAACAACTATTAGCAGAAACTCAGTTCCTGAGAACCTTCGGATATGTGGACGATTTTTTGGTTGCTTTACAATGTGATGTCTCATGGTTGTTTTTTGTTCCATCGCAACAAGTCGGCATTTTTGAAGAATGTCTTAACCCCTGGTCCTAACACATGAAATGCCACAAGATGATTCCCTCCGTTTCCTTGCTTGTTCTTTCTATTGTCGATGTTTGCTGGAAACCTGTGCGCACAAACCACTCCTGTCCTTCTCATCAGCACACAGTAAACTAGTAAAGAGGGTCATTGTTTAGGCTTACTCCTCTAATGCATTAGACCGGTCCTGCCATCACAACCCAATGGCAGCTTTCGAGCGCAAGTTACCTGCCTGAAAGCTTCAGGCAATCCTGACGGATTACTCGTCTCAGTAGCTGAGACAATCCGCAGGGAAAGAAGGAAACATAACAGCGAAGCTGCGGTCACCGACTACGAAAAAGGACCGTAAGGTCGCGGTGATTCGATACAGACATCAAGTCGCCCATCGACTTTAAAAAATCGGTGAGTGGGTTGGTGTACGTGTGGTTTTTTTTTTTCAGCCCCACACAAGCTTTGTTCAATATCAAAGAGAAGCATCCGTATCAAGAAACAAAAAGCCCAGTTTGAAGTTAATGAAGCACCGTAACCGATACCTGGATTGTGCGCAGGGGGTGGTGTACAGAATCCCAGTGAAATGTGGCGCATGCTACGTGGGACAGACTGGCAGGTGTTCGAACGATCGTCTGTGTGAACCTGCCAATGATGTTATGAACGGAAATTACGTTTTTTTTAACCCTGCATTGCAGCACATGCGGGTGTACCGCGGTGTTCGAGAAAGCAAAAGTAAGCACTTGTCTCTGAGAAAAGGATGGAGAAGGGAGGGTTCCCTACTTGGTGCCGCGCTGATGGCCCCGCTTATTATTGCGACAGCAATTATATGGACACTCAAAAGCAGATTTCTGCCGTCGGCGTCGCCGTCGCCGTGAGGTTCCGTATGACGTCAATGGAGATGAAATCGTCGCCGCGCGCCGCCGAACGCTGCATGTGCGAGTGAAAGGGCGCGAGGGACGCGCGCTTTCACGGGGAGTGAACCCATGGCGGAGAACAAATGCGCGTACTGCGCCGTGCTCCCTTAACGGCTGCAGAAGTAGGCGTCTCTTTCCTCCGTTACAATCACCATATATGTAGAGCAAACGCGCCTTCTTCCGACGCGCGAAAGGCCGTGGGGGGGGGGGGGGGGGGGAAGGGAGGCGACGTTTAGCTGCGGCACCAAGTGCCTATTCATATCAGAGGCTGCGGCAACAGTCACCAACGCCGCACGCATTTTGTGCGAACGCGGGCAAAACGCCGACGGCGTCGACAAAAGTTCTGCGTGTTGCCGGTGCTGCTGCATGTCCCAGTTTATACAGCTGATAAAGCTAATATCATTACTCCGTATAGCTCTCTACAAATTTGCTATCGAAATTGATGCTTCGCCTTTCAGGTGAAACTGCGACAACTTTTATTGTTTTCCAAGCAGTTCGCAATTTTCCCCCTCGGTGGTAATTTTCGAACGCGCTCCGAAGTTTCGCGATCGTCAGAGTAGAAAGTAAAGATGGCCGCCTCCGGCCGCGGCGCGCGCGCTTCGAAAGATCGTAGATTCCGCTGCGTCTGCGGCTGATTTTATCGATGGATCGAGCAGCAGCGACTACGAGGATGCTGCCGTTTCGTTGGACTTTGACTCTGATAATGACGACGATGCAAACGATCCCGGAACATCGGCGTCCGCAGCCCGGCACGCCTGTCCGGGATTGTTGTTATCTCGTTAATAAAACTTTCTTGTGCCTTTATTTATGTATTACATAAAATATTGACTGCAGTAGTTCAGAAAAAAAGTCTGCCGTAACCTTCAAAAAACACCCATTTCCGCCACGGTAGGGAAAGAGTTAAACGACCTTCTACTATCTGAAGGGGCAAAATTGGGGGTGAGGAGGAAGCGAGTAGCTCAATTCTAAACGCGGTGGTTGCGTTAGACAGCGACGGTCGCCGCAGGCGTCTAAAAATATCCACGTGCCGAAAAATCGCTGACGAGTGGAGTGGAATGGGGGGGGGGGGGAGGGCAATCGCCTAACCGCCCCGCCCCTCTGGATCCGCCACTGGGCACAATAAGGAAGAAGAACCATGTGCTTCCTGCGATGGAGGGAAACGATGGAGCATGCTCTAGTAGAATATGAAGATATCTGCCCAGTGGTCGATTTACGGACCTCTGGCCTCCTTGCCGCATTTGGATTCAGTGAGATCAGGGGGAAAGTGAAGATGTTCGCAATAGATATGAGCAATTAACATGGAGGAAGAAAAATATAGGAGGGCGCATTACGTCACGCAGACAGCCTTGGCAAGCGACCGCTTCGTGTAGCCAGCAGGTGTAGTCACGTGTCGGGCCATCATGGTGGTGATGAAACACCATGATGGAACGACACGTGATGAAACAAAGTACCCAATAGGGGTTCAGAAAGTTTGTTAATGAGAATTTTTCGTGCGTTTTTTTTTTTGATTACAGGTAGGACATTAGGCAATAAAATAACACGAGCTGGGTGGCGCTACCGACTGGCCCGTTCCAGAGGGGGACGCTCATATCATCCATCCATCCATCCATCCATGCTGGGAAGGAAAGCCGAACGTAGAGGAGAGTGCCTTTGAAAGCCACAGAGAGGAAGTGAGCCGAGGCATAAAGCACGGTGGAATACTGGGCGGCCTCTTATCGCGAGGAAATCGGTTGGCCGAGTGCCAAATGCATTACAAGATGGCAGAGCCGGCGCTCCTGTCACTATCAAGGGCGAGACACACGATGCGATTTTGCGTGCGATCCGTCGTACGACGCGCCGCATCGGCCGCCGCACTCAACAAGTTTTCAACATATTCTCCTGCAGGCGGCGGCGGATCGCCGCCGCCGCATGCGATCAACCTATTGGATGTAGTCGTACGACTACGCGAATGGTCGCACGGCCGCGACCAATGACAGCGCCGCCAGCGTGTACGTCATGGGACGTGGAAAAGCCGGCGGGGCGGGGCCGGTGAGCAAGCGCTCCGATAGTTCCGGTGATTTTCTTTTGGTCCTGGTCGAGGCGCTGGCCTCTTTGCCGCTGACGGCGTCACGAAAATTGGGTACACTTTGTTTCTGACACGAAATAACCTATAGAATGAAGTGAACTCAAAGTTGTGCATGTTATAAAAACGTTGCGCGAAGTAGTAAATCTTTGACGTGGTAGCGATTCGGAAGCGGTCAGCGCAGACGCCGCAGCAGTCGTCTATGCGAAGCAGCTCGCCTGACTGACGTGTTTTCTCATCGCTACCAACGGCGTCGGGAAAACTAATTGTATTGCCATTTATGAGCGACATAAATGTTCAGACGTTGATTGTGTTGACGAATATGGGCGCTTTATAACGAGCTGTGGACGGATCTCAAGGGCTGTCGACCCCGGATCCGACGGCCAGCGAGCTAGGCCTATGTACCGTCTCCCAGCGATCGCAAGCTCGCCTGGCTTGATCGTTCGCTTCCGTCCGCGCCGATAAAATCAAACGTATCGCAGTTTAAGCGCGACATAACTGTGTACACATTGTGCTGACCAACGTAGGAGGTTTATTACGAGCTACAAGGGGTCGTGTCGCAAGCGACACCGGTCTCGGATTCGACGGTCCAGCGAGCTAGGCCTGGCAGCTCCTAGCCATCGGCGGCTGTCGACGGAGCCCACACTGAGGACGCGGCCTTACGGAAACACGTCTACGCTGCTCGCACAGACTCGTTTTTATTGTGATCGTTTGTGCGAAACTAGAGAACTGTGCAAATACGTTTGTTTTCACTTTGCGAAGTTCCGCAGTATTCCGAGCGTCCATGCAGGGCCGCCGGTTGTGGGCGGAGCTGCGCATCGCACGTCGTTCGTACCATGTGTCCCGAATCGTCGTATGCGGCAAGTCGGACTCCGACGCGTCGCACGACGGATAGCACGCAAAATCGCACCGTGTGTCTCGCGCTTCACACTTCGTGGCCCCCAACGCCGCTCTGGTTTCGGCAGAGGAAATCAAGCGGCGGAGCGTCACTGTGCGCTCAATTCGTCGCTTTTACCGCCATCCGTACACTGCCTATGCCTGGAGACATTCTTTTGGTGCCAGATGCATACCGCTCACCTCTGGAGACATTATTTTGCCGTGAAACGTATACCGCACATCTCTGGAGACATTCTGACCCCCCTTTCCATCCATCCATGCAAGGAGCACGCATACTTATTGGTACCGTAAAAGCAATGCAGCGGCAGCGCCGAGTGCAACGGCGCCAATGAGCCTCGAGCGTCTACGTAATTGCCATCAGAATGAAAGGTAGATGCATCTGACTAATAAATGACAGCGCAAGTGTGTCATTAAATTTAATTACTGACACATTTTCGTCAATCGACAGGTACGGACGCTTCGATTGCTATCCCCTACCACAAAGTTAGTTTATACCATGCAACGTGAATCGAATGCTGGGATTTTATGTGCCCAAAACACGATTTGATTATGAGGCACGCAGTAGTAGGGGACTCCGAATTAATTTTGACACCTGCGGATCTTTAACGTGCCCCCAATTCACGGGACATGGGCGTTCTTGCAATCCGTCCCCATCGAAATGCGGACGCCGCGGCCGGGATTCGATACCGCGACCTCGTGCTTAGCAACGCAACACCATAGCCGCTAAGCCACCGCGGCGTGTCAACCTCTGTCGTGGTGGTTCAAGTTCATATTAAAACATGCTAAGCAGATACTAAAGAACGCAAAGAAAGACAAACGCGAGATATTGTCTCTTGTTCGGGTTATTTCATGTACGTTGAACGACTTTCAGTATAGCGTATTTTTATATTCCAACAGAAAAAAAAAAAAACTTTTACATATGCTTCGCTTTCTACAGACGGCTTTAGGACTGAAGTCGTTACACGCTTTTAACGCGAACAGCATTCTTGGCATTGTCAGAGCAGTTTTTCACGAACCTCTTTCACGCCAACTTGGGACCTCTGTCAGGTGACGTGGATCCTCACGTGTGGGTACCAAGACGTTGCGATGCGCTAAAGATTATTTGTTAGGGTTGCAATGTCGTGGTCGTTTCCGGCTTTACTTCCTCCATTTACTTTTAGGGGCGAAGCTCCTTAAGGCGGCACCCGTTCGTCCCTCGTCGTAGTAGTAGTGTGTAACCAGTCTGAGAAAAATGAGAAAAAAATTCCGAAGTTGTGTCCGTAGCGCGGAATCGAACCAGGGACCCCTCGCTTCCGAGTGCGCGGCGTTAGCCCACTACGCCACGAAGCACACATAGACACAAGCACCACGATGGCAATAAATACCCAACATTAACGAAAGGCCGCGTTTCTAGCGCGTTTAGCGGACACGCGTAAGCTCGCGTCTACGCGCCTTGCGGTTGCCGCGCCTAGCGAGGAATGGCGGTTTGCATCCACAAATACGCGCGACAGCGCGCGCTCACTAGCCTCACTTGTTTACACCTTGGCAGACGCCACTTCGTATTTCGTTGTTGGCAGTGCTTCACAATGCTTCGATATTTATAAACGTAATTGTATCTTTTTGGAGCTGTTAGATCAGCACAAAAAGTGAAGAAGAAGCACTTTCTTGCATGGTATAATTCTGCTTAATTGAGAGTTGAATGTACCGCGCCATCGCTGCGTAACCAGGCGCGCCGACGCGAGGCAGCCCAGGCGCGCGATAACTGAGAGGAGCTGATCAGCGAGATCGCGCCGCGTTACGACGCGTACGAGCCGTGCCGCACCGTCTGCGCATGCGTGGGCGCGCGGACGCGAGCTCGCGCGCGTTTGCAAGCGTACGTGTGGTCTGGGCTTAACGCGTTTGTGCTAGCGCGTTACGGCCCGTGTAAGAAGCTGGTGTAAGACGCTGTGGCCTCTCCGCCTTACCTTCAACGCGTTTCGAACGCGCTGCCCAAGGCGGTGGCAAGTCAAGTTCAAGTCGAGGAGCGTTTATGAATACGGGGGGTATACTCTCTCAGCAGTCATGTGATGGCGTCGGCAAACGCGGTGCACGTTCCGGCATGTGTAAATGGCTGCGTAAGACGCTGTGGCCGCTCCCCCTTACTAGAGAGTACTGCACGTCTCTAACGCGTTTGTGCTAGCGTCCCCTTAAGCGGGAGATCCGATGATTCCCTCCGGAGCTTCGCCCACTCATCATCATTCACCCCGTGGATATGCTGTGATTTTTTTTAATGCACTCGCTCGGAACGATGTGAGTCAGGTAGCCATCGCCACCGAACAATCCGGTCACGTTCAAGCTTATCGAGAGTAAACAACAGCGATATGACTCTAAAAAGTCTTTATTTAGGCAACTAAAACGAGCAATTGCGCGGGAACATATGTCGCGTCAGATCTTGAAAGTCTTGCAAGGTCACGTCGGATACTAAAGATGTTAAAAGCGAAGCCATTAATATACAAGTGGTGTTTTATCTTGCATTTACGAGACATAAAAGGAAGAGAGATCAGACCGTCGTAAACGAAAGGTCTTTCGTTGTTGGATGAAAATGAATGAAAAGAAGAAAAAATATTCTTTGTTAATGAAAACCAACACGGCAGATGCGGCTCGTCAAACCTCGGCATGAATCCTGCATTACGAAGTACAGGCGAATAGGAAGGCGAGGAGGAAAGTGCTGATGAAGATTGCGACAGTTATGCAAGATAATTTGAAGAAAATGATGGAGGTTCTGGCTACTCTCGCATTAACGGTTTGCGGCATACGCATGTGGAATACTTCTGTCGTGTGCAGTACACACCTTTTTGACACAGACAGAGCATTTCACCCGTCGTGTGTTGCACGTTTGTACATCGACTCTTGACGTGCGAGAGAGCACGCACAGATACTGAAGGCCATGTTTCACCAGTGAACGGCTTCAGTTCATGTATCCACTCTTGCGTTACCGGCTACAATCTACTGCAAGATGACGCGCATGCGCATGGAACGGCTGATGTATCACTACTTTTTTCTAGCTGCATGTTAGTTAATACAGCAGCCGTGACGTGTGCGTGCACCTTAAGATGATCGTAGCAGACGTCGCACAAGTAAAACAGGGAATGCAGTCTGCTCCACGGACAAACTGCAACAGAGCACGTACCAGTCGATAGGGTACTCGATGTTTTCCACGAAACCTATGTTCCAGTCTAAAGCTTACGACTGCAAAGACTTGTGGCCATTGCGATTGTCCAAGGGCTGACGTCGAATGGGGAATGTTGTTGAAAGACGATTCACAATGGTGTTTCACAGGCGCAGTAAGCAAACCTTAGGGATCCGCAACGTCGGCCACCTTCAGGAACTGGCGAATGTGTAGCCAGCAGTCGTGGTTCAGTTGGTCGAGCTGCCTGCTGCCATCCTGCCGAACGTGGCATTGGACACGATTCTTGACGACACCGGCGAGCTTCATAAACTCGCACATGTCGGTGAGGCACGGGAGCCGCAGGGCCCTTCTGATAATGGCCACGGCTTCGCTCTCTCCGGTTACGTTCGCCTCGCGTCGAACGTTGTCGACGAGCTTCGGGTGCACCGAGACAAGCTCAACGGCGCGTGCACAATAGGGTTCGTGGACTCCCATCACGAATCTCGTTGCTCGGTTGACAAGGCTGCAGTTGCGTCGGACGATGTTCTGCGCTGCTGCTATCTCCGCACCACACTGCGGGTTGATGGGAAGCTCCAGATGAAGGATGCTGTAGTTTTGTGCCAGGCCCGGATCAAGATGACTGAGGATCGACGCACAGAAAGCATCGTCAATGACCCGTATTGAGAGCTCATAAAGCCGCCGGTTGGTGAGAACTGCGTCTGCGAGCACTCGCGAGTGGTCGTCGCCCAAAAGTACGGTCCACTCCAGCGTAATCTTGGTGATGCTTAGGTTGGATGACAGCCCGCGGAACAAGTCCAACATAGACGACCTAATTACACTCTCGTCTCTTTCTCCGCGTAAGCCATCGACTTCGATGTCGAGATAAATTTCTTTCAAAGTGGTTGCACCTTTTATGCAAGCAGTCAGTGACGCGTAGAGGTCCTTGGTGAAGTTATGGCAACGCGCAGAAAGTGATGTTACGTGTTTACAAGAAGTCAGGACTTGGAAAGCACTTCGTAGAGAAGCCACGTCTTGGCCGAAGTGTCGCGAACTGACCATGACGGCTGTTAGTTCTTGGGAATCAGAAAGCGCTGGCACATCCTCGGGGCCAACGTGGTGGTCTTCGATATACACTCTGTGGCCAATGCCGCAGTCCCGAATGATGCCGCAAATTTCGCGCAGACCACCGTCGTCGGGAAGACTGCGCAAGACAAGTTTCTGGAGGCAGTCGTTACTCGGAAGCTCTCGGATTAAGGCACAGCAGTCCTCCGTCGAGGACCACGGAATGTCGAGGACTAGTTTTTTCAGCGCGTTGTTTTCCTTCAACGCCGACAGCCAGGGCCGAACATTTAACGTCTCAATGCCTCGAGCTCGGTACTGAGGAATTGGTTCACTGCAGCACCCTGCAAGGCGCAAGCTCAAACTGCGAAGTGAGCGGCTGGCGCGGACTACCGTAGAGAACATCGAACAGTCTCGGCTTCTTGCATACCATTGCGCGACGAGGTCTTCTAACGTCTTCATTGCGGAAATGGATTCGGTCAGGGTGCGCAGCCCGAATGTGTTGTTAAAGTGGCGTGCTCTCAGAACGAGCTTTCGGAGCGTCGCATTTTCCTTGGCCAAATACAGCGCGAACCATTCGGATGGCCTGTTCGTGGGGCCGGAGGTGAAGACGCAGGCTCCGACGGCGAGTTCCGTGATAGTGCCGTTTGAGATGAGCGCTTCAATTAGCTTCCTGGCCATGTGCGGGCTCATTTCCAGGTCTGCGACGTCAAGCTTACTCACCCTGGCACTAGGCAGTTGCAACAGACGAGCGGGGATTGCCATTTTGGCCTCACAGGCTTCGTAGCCGTCCAGGAACACCAGCTCCGAGATTAAGTCCAGCGACGCGATGACATTGGCGAGGCCCTGCAGGGCTCCCGGTTCATCTCTCGGGATGCCAAAGATGCTGAGCCTTCTCACGCTCGACGAAGACGCCAGGGATCCGAGCAGGGAACTGTTTTTCGCCACGCAGTAATTCACCTCTACGGAAACAATGCATCGGTGCACCGTCAAAAGACAGCACATGAGGCGCACTGCCGCCTCCTCGTCATGGTCCGGGGAACGGCAACATTGAAAGCCGCGGCAAAGCACTGGTACCATCGCAATGCTGACGTCACCGAGGTCATCTCGAGTGTCTTCTTTCAGCTGCAGGCCCGCGTGCCATAGGATCTCATTGCACTCTGACAGGTGTCGCAGTAGTCGACATACTCGAGTCTTCTGATGGGTACACGTCTGACGAAGTTCACCGCCGAAGGTGCCGCTCTTCTTGGAAGCCGCCTCGACTGTCGAAGTTGCCGCCATGGTTCTAGACTCGCAAACTGCGGCAACTGTCCTTCGTTCGTACAAGTATTGGCATTTCATTCCGCGCAGCCTCTTTACGTGCGTCGCGCATCAAGCACATGAACCAATCACATGGCTCAAAAATAACCTGTCCAAATACCGCCACAGTGATAAGCGTAACGACAGAGGCCACCGAATCGATAGCAGATATATCATTGTGCTGTATGTTCATCGTAATCTAGCTAGCAGTTCGCTGCAGCCGTGAGGTGCCTATGGGAAAATGAAAATGTCTGCATTGCGCACGCGATCTGCGACATCCGTGCTTAAAATAAATTCGTAAAGAAAATGCTTGGAACACTGCGTGCACCGTCACAGTCTATGAAGCCCACTAGGCTTTTGGATATTCACGTCAGGCTAAAAGTGTAATGGAGAAAGGAAGGAAAGGCAAAAAGATTTTAAAAATGACCCACCGCGAAGGCTGGTTTCCGGAAACGGAAGCGCCAAGTTAAAGAAATCGAGGTTTAGCTGGGAAAAGGCTCCGCAGATAATGCTAAACTGCTTGATGTCGAACTATAGCGTGATCGCTGTGTCACAGCCGAGGCCGCCGCATTTCGATAGGGAAGAAATGCAATGAATTTTTAGAGATTAATCTCCAGCGCATTGATGATGAATTTTTAACGTGACCCCAGTGCGCTGGAGATTAATCTTTAAAGATTCCTCTTGAACGCGCCGACCGTGCATAGGGGGCACGGTCACTATTAAACCTGAGTTTCCGTGTGCTCTTAAAGCCTACACCTCGCAGCTTAATTTTCAACCTTGCTCGAACCTCTAAACTAAGTCCATGGGGCTTAGCGCCATCTGTGTGAGGAGGGAACACTTCCGTCGCAAGACAAAATAATGTGACGTCATATCCGTTAAAAACCGAAGTGACGTCATTTTCATCATACCGTATTGGTGAAGCAGTGCACTGACAAGGACAAAGTAACAAGTAACAAAGTGACAAGGACAAAGACATGGCATTAACTACAACATCAGACCACGTTTGCTGGTCATACAATCTGCGATCAGAAAAGCCCTTACTTAGCTACAATTCGCGACACTCGTAAGTAGTAAAAAGCGGCATAGCTTTTTTATGTCTGCGATCGGCCGTAACCAAGTCTTGCCCGGAAAAAATAAAGTTTCGGCCAACAAGTTATCAGGTTAAAGAATGCAGGTTACGAAAAACATGTGCTTTGTAGATCAGCCTATAAGTTGATTCGTTATGCGCGCAATGGATTTCAGAAGGAGCCAAGTAGAAAAGAGAATGACAGCAGAAAAATTGTGTCAAGTCCGTATGCGCACAAAATTGGGCATAACCTAAAAAACGTAGGTTGCAGGTATGGTGTACAAGTAGTTTGTTTGAGCACCTAATAAACTCGGTAGGATTATTGCCGGATTGCATCGTAAAGTTTCAACAAATATAAAAGGAAATGAATATAGGTGCACGATTAAGCATACAAAGGAATTTCTCAACTGCAGATCGTCCGTTGTGTACTGTTTACCCATATCTTGTGGAAAAGTATATATCGGCCAAACGGGACGGTGTGTGAACACAAGACTTATGGAACACAAACGGTCAATGAGGGGCAACATTCATTGCCACATTAAAGGGCATTGTGCACAGCATGAGTGCTCACCGCTGTGCGATGACACTACAATTCTTTCGCACCATAAGGATCAGCTGACCGGATGGAAGCCTTTCACATTTACAAGAGAAAAGGGGGTTGTATAAGTCAACCAACTGTTCTTCTGAGCCATAGTGAGGTCGCCTTTTTGGCAAGTCACTAGATTAAATTTGTAAAAATGAATGAGTTAGGGCTACAACGATTAGGATAGGATTGCACAGCGTGTAAGATATGTTGCCTATCTTTGACGCCCGAGTGTGCGCGGATATATGTTTTGTAAAAGTGCTGTTAATCTTGCCTTGCACATCTTTGATGCCAGAGGGTGCGCGGGTATATAAAGATGAAGTGTTCGTTCGAAAATAAAATTGTTGCGAGTGCAGTGAGTGTTGTGTATTCTTGTCTCTCCGCTTTGTCCTTGTCAGTGCGCTGCTTCACCAATATGGTATGATTATTAATCGCCAATTAACTCGCCCTACTTTCCACATTCCTGACGTCATTTTGCTCTCAATGGCGCAAAACTGCCATTAGAGCTGTATATTCAAATGCCCCGCCATTCGACTTGATGGGCGTTCCGAGCTTTCAGCGCGGAAAGCGATGCAGGAAAAGATCAGCCGTACAGGTGTCCAAATCGCACCGCTGCACAGAACATACTTTGAATGCTATCGCGTTCCACTCTTTTCTCTATCTCTCTCCCGAGCATGGCGCGCGACGCGCGCACTCTCTTTCGATCTTCTTCTTCTTCTACTCTGACACCAAGAGGCCTTCGCCCACTTCGCCAAGCACCCTCAAAACTCGGCCGCAAGTAAGCCACAATCTGCCTCGTCCTCCTCCACTCCCTGCCGCTGAATACAAAATCATTCTTCGTGTACATGGTGGTGTCAACTGCGCTAACATACACCCAGTCTCTCTCCGTGACATCGTCATCAAGTCCACAGGCCTCTCCGCGGCTGCAACATCGCTAGATCGACTCCGGGCCAACGAGATTAACAACACAATCATCATAAGCACCCCCTGCATGGACAGAGCTGATCGCTACTTGAAGATTGCCACCCTCACCGTCATGGATAAGAGCTACGAGGTCTCCACACTCGTGGCAGACCCCAAAAATTCGTGTAGGGGCATCATCAAGCTGCCGGCCTCCCTGGTGGAGAGGAACGTGTTGGTTAAACTTCGAGACTCTAATCCAACAATCAAGATCCTAGCTGCTCGAAGAATGGGCTCCACGGACTCCATCCTGGTCACTTTCGAAGGCTCAAAGGTCTCCTTCTATATTGATTACCTCCGCACAGACCTCCGCTGCCGACCATATCGGCAAAAAGTGGAGGCGTGTTCGAGGTGTCGGCAGCTTGGCCATCGTCAAGATGTCTGCCCTAATGTGACAATATATGTCTCTGTCCAAAATGCGGCACGCCAGATCCTCCTGAGGACCACAGCTGCACCCCTACTTGCATCATCTGCAACGGAACACATGAGACTAGTTCATCAGAGTGCAGACTTCGTTACAAACCACGGACACCGCCCCCCACACCACCAGAAACTAAACTGACACTTCTGGCCAGGAACAATATCCAGGCCTCCAACCAACACCCAGGACAAGAGAAGCCGTAGAGCAACTCTGGCCGCAAGAACTCTGCAACAGCGGCCCAGGTTCTATCATCGAAGCAAGCTTGGCCTCCGCTGACTCCACGCAACGAGGAGAGACCACCCATCAACCATACAAAGGTGAGCTGGGCAGGGGTAGTCTCCCACAATAGCAGCTCCTCACTAGATGCTGATAACTCTCTCATCAAATACTTGCTTAATCAGAACGAAATTCTCAAGGCCGAAATCAAACAGCTCTAGGCAATGCTCCACCCCCCCCCATCAAAATCAATGACAGTCCTGCCGCTACTTCCAACCCACTGCCACAAAAGCTTGCGCCCACACCCACACGCTCTCCGAGAGAACGCATGGATACAGTTGCACCCACACCCATAAGCCCTCCGACAGAACAAATGGACACTGTTGCACCCACTGCTACTACTGAAGCAGCAACTCCAAGGCCACCTTCACCCCACGTGCAGCCCCCACCGGCAAAAAGGAAGAATGCCGATATAACAGACACCGACCACACCGTTGAAAACGCCATATTTGTCCTCAGTGAGCGCATGACGACCCTGGAAAACAAAGTTGTTGCCCTTGAAAATCGGCTACAAAGCAAGCTTGATTCCTTTATTTGTGAGGCATCTGCGCAGTTCTGCAGATTCCAAGAGCTAATCGAAACCTGGGGAAGACCTTCCACGACGTCACAAACTCCCATCCTTCACGACAGCGACAATAATAATGAAGCCAGCACGTAGTCTGGTGATCTGGCAGTGGAAATGCAGGGGGTTCCGCAACAAGCGCGCAAATCTTACACTATTTCTGCAGAATCTTAACGAGCTCCCTGATATTATAACCTTGCAGGAAACACACGGGAAAGTAACTCTACCGGGATACAACACGTTTCAAGACCCTCACATAGTCAAGCCCAACACTGCCGTACTTGTAAGACAGCACCTTTCTGTTAAATGTAAGACATTCAGCAGTACTGACATCCCCCATGATTTCATCGAAATTCTACCTAAAAGCCTTAAACAACCCACCCTATACGTGTTGAATGTTTACAGCCCTCCCAATGCTCGACAACACCGCTTTGAGCACATGCTTGCTCAAGCCAAAGCTAACGCCAATAAACAGCCGCTAGTTGTAATGGGCGACTTCAATGCCCCCCTCCAAATGTGGGGCCACTCTGCATCTGCCCCTAAGGGAAGAGCTCTGTGGCAGCACATACAGAATCAAGGTTTCACCATCCACAATGACTTTACTCTTCCTACCCGGCTAGGAAATAGCGTCAGTAGGGATACATCCCCCGACCTCATCCTAACTCACCGCATCACTCAGGCGACGTGGCAAAACCTCCAAAACAACTTAGGAAGCGACCATTACATCCTCGAACTCCGCGTAAATTTCAAGCACAGACCACTGGTCATGAAACCACTAAGGCTTACCAATTGGACGGAATTCAGAAAATCTCGCTCCAACACCAACGAAGAAGACATTACCGACATAGAGCAATGGGCGAACGCTTTACAAGCAGATGTAGAGGCCCATACCACCACTCTCCCGTCAGATACACCCTTGGCAACAATTGATTCGAAGCTCCTACAGATGTGGGAAGCGAAGCAAGCCTTACTCAGGAAATGGCTAACAGCCCGTTACAATCACAAACTCCGAATCAGAATCGCCAAATTGGACTCTCAGATTGAAAAATACGCTATCAAATTGAGGGCACAGCAAGTTTGCGAAGGAGCGCATCATCATCATCATCATCATTTATTTGCCCTTAAGGGCCCCTGGTGGGGCATTACATAAGGGGGGGGGGGTACCAAATGGTAACCTCGGGTCACATAAAAACAAAAACAAAAAAGACATTAATACAGGTTGCAAAAACAGGTAAACACAGTAAACACGTGAAAATTAGAAAGCCGAAAAAAAAGGGCTTACTAGTGGGGCTGTGGACAACACTGGTGTAATAATAACTGTTTAAATTTTACAGGATTAGTTTCATTGACGATACCATCAGGAAGTACATTCCAATCCGATATGGCAGTCGGCAGAAATGATTTATTGAAAGCGTTAGTTGAACCATGAATGCGTTGAACACTGTGACAATTAAAAAGGCGTCGTGATGATCTCATGGGCGGCTGAATTAGGCTCTCACGTAAATGAGGAAAATTATAATACAGCTTATGAAAAAGGCAAAGACTTGCTATCTTACGACGGGATGCTAGGGAGGTTAGACCAATCGAAGCTTTGATGTTAGTAACGCTCAACCGAGAATCATATTTGGACGTTATAAAA
Organism: Dermacentor silvarum; assembly: GCF_013339745.2. NCBI lineage: Eukaryota > Metazoa > Arthropoda > Arachnida > Ixodida > Ixodidae > Dermacentor > Dermacentor silvarum. The sequence goes on from NC_051158.1 coordinate 172,192,582, forward strand.
CGAGCAGCTCGATTTTGTATTGCCTCTAACGCCTGGATTAGGTACTCTTGATGGGGGTTCCAGATAGGGGAAGCGTATTCAAGTTTGGTACGGATGAAAGTTTCGTATGCGATTAGTCTAACCGTGGGCGAAGCAAAAGTGAGTGATCGTTTGATGAAACCTAGTGATTTAGAGACGCTTGCAGAAAGCGACGTGATGTGCTTTGACCAGCTTAGATTACTTGTTATTTCTATGCCTAGATACCTATAAGATTCCACTTGTGATAGCGCGGTAGTGTTTAGCGTGTATGAGAAGTGTAGGTTAGATCTTTTACGAGACACGTGCATGAACTTACATTTTGATACATTTAACTGCATGAGCCAAGTCGAACACCAATTTTGGATTAAGGTTAAATCATCCTGTAGCAGTGACTGATCGTAAATAGTAGAGATACGTCGGTACAGAACGCAATCGTCCGCAAACAGACGAATGGATGATGAAATTTCAGCAGGAAGGTCATTGATAAAGATTAGGAACAGAAGCGGGCCAAGAACAGAGCCCTGAGGGACACCGGAGATAACGTTAGTAGAGGCAGAAGGATGACTTTCAATGACGGTGTACTGCGAACGATCAGTTAAAAAGCAGTGAATCCATGAAAATATCAGCGGGTCAAGTGAAAGGCAAGAAAGTTTAGTCATGAGGCGCTGCTGGGGAACACGGTCAAAAGCCTTAGAAAAATCAAGGTAAATGACGTCAGTTTGAAAGGATGAGTCTAGGTTTAAGTGCAGGTCAGTCGTGAATTCAAACAGTTGAGATTCGCACGAAAAGCCAGACCGAAAACCGTGTTGGTTTTTGAAGAAAAAGGAATTATTATCCAGGTGCTTTGCCACGTGGGAATAAATTATATGTTCAATAAGTTTGCATGCAATGCATGTTAACGAGATAGGACGATAATTCGATGGATCGGAGCGGTTTCCTGCCTTGAAAACCGGTGCAACTCTGCTTACCTTCCACTCGGACGGGATTTGGCCACTGGAAATAGAATGCGTGAAAATGATCTGTAGTACGCGACTGGATATTACTTTTGTGCCTTTAAGGATTTTAGCTGATATGTTGTCAGGCCCAGGGGCACTGGATATCTTCAAATTGTCAATTATTTTACAGATTCCTTCTGCCGAGATACCAACTGGTGGCATTTGAGGGACATTTGAGCTGAGTGGTATAGGAATATTAGCAGCTGGTTCCTGGGTGAAAACGGACGTGAAGTACGCATTCAAAACGTCAGAACGAAGCTCCTTCGGAACGACAGAACCATCCTGATATGATAAAGAGATGTTATGCGAGCCACTACGATTGGGAGTTAACAAAGTCCAAAATTTTTTGGGGTTATTTCGGAGGATGTCAAGTAAGTCTTTGTTGTAGAAGTGCCGTTTCGTGCTCCTTAGCAACTTCGTATAATTATGCAGGCACTCTAAGTACTTTTCCCATTTTAGTGCTGAATTGCAGCTCTTGGCTTCCCTGAACAACCGCTTTTTCTTGTTACATAATTTTCTTAATGAGTTTGTAAACCACGGTTTCGCGGCATCGCCGCGAATGCAAACGAGGGGTACATAGAGTTCCATTAAAGAGATAATTTTTTCTTTATACGAAAACCAGTTTTCGTCAATAGACCTATTAGGAGCAGATTGTTCAAAGTGTTGGAGAAATTTGGCCATTTCCTCATTAATTTTGGAAAAATCTGCTTTGCTGTAGTCGCGAATGTACTTTACTGAACGTTTGCGCGAAGGAATTGAAATTGCGAGGTTGAACAACACTAACTTATGATCGCTAAGACCGTCGGTGGATGACAATGACTGAATTAGCTCAGGATTAGACACAAGGACAAGGGTGTTACTACCACGAGTTGGTATTCCGACAGTTTGAGCGAGGTTGAACGAAAGAATAAGATCCAAAAAATCTTTGGAATGACGTGAAGATGCAGTTAGGTTGTCCCAATCAATGTCTGGAAAGTTAAAATCACCGCAAACCATGAGGTTAGCGCAGGGAAACTGGCTTTTGATATCAAGTAGAATGGTACTTAGGTCGTCAATGAAGGAGCGATCAGAATCGGGTGGCCAGTAGCAGGCAATGATGATAGAGGCGCGATGAGCCAAAGAAATGTTTACACAAAGGATTTCGCTTTTACTATTGATTGCAACAGAAGAAGAAACCAGGGTGCCCTTAACAAGAACCAGCACGCCGCCTCCCCGGCGACCACATCTGTCACGCCGGAAAAAAGCGAAAGGCTGCTGTTCGTGCAAAAATTCGGCATTCTGTATATCAGGTGTGAGCCAAGTTTCAGTAAAGATGGCAATATCAGTGCTGTTGTCATCCAATATAGCTTCGACAGCGTCTTTCTTTGCGAAGTAGCTTCGGATATTGGTTAGTAAAACTGATACAGATTTATTTCTTGGGATAGAGCTTGCGTGGTTGGGAGTTCCCAAAGGGTGGTGCACCAAAGACTTAGGTGCATGCAGTGAGCGCTATGAATTTAGCTCGACTACAGAATCAGTTCCAGCATCGTACACGAACTGTTTGTCGTTCATAATAAGCTTATCAAAACGGGTTTTGAAAAAAGCAGTACTCTGCTTACCATACGAAAAAAGTTTCTTCCTTGCCAAGCGCACACGCGCAGAATAGTCTTCACGGACTGAAAACGGCGAATTTTTTAGCTTTGAACTGGCAGACAGAATTTGCCCTTTGTCTTTGAATCTCATGAAACTGACATGTATCGGGCGGTTCTTTCCTGGCTGGTAGCGGCCAAGTCTGTGGGCACGTTCAATATCATGACTATTAATGGTGATATCGAGCTCCTGGGAGCAGAATGAAGTGATACGTGATTCAGATTGGGACCACGTTTCATCTTGCTTATCGGTGATCCCAAAAAACAGCAAGTTAGTGCGTCGAAGACGATTCTCGGCGTCGTCGCATTTGTTCGAAAGCAGTTTAATGTCCGACGAAAGTTTAGCCATATCGGGACCGGCTACAGAGCTTGTGCAACTTAACTGATTAGTTTCCGCGATTTTTTCTAGGGCGGCGACTCGCGAGGAAAGGCTAGAAATCGAATCCTCCACCTTCGACTGAGCGGCGCGAATCAGCGCTAGTTCACTTAACACAGTATTCTGAGAGCATTCAATGCGGGATATGGCCATAGCGATGGATTCAAGGGACGGCTGAGGATTACTATTGCCATCGGGTCCTGGGTTCAATTCGACGTCCCCAGCCAACACTAACAGAAGGCAAACGACATAGGCATTGATACACTGGTAACAAAATATGAACACTGATTTTCGAAAGCAATCAATGGCGTCAGTGGGGCACGACACCGCAAGCAGAAAAGCGTTATCAGAGCGAATGGAATTAGTATTAGGCAAGTAACCAACCTGCATGAAAAAGGGCATTCTCGTGACCAGCATAGCTGCGGTGGCGTGTCCCAAGTGATTGCAGCATGATGGCGGTATTTGTAGACTATCCGAAGCGGCTGCACAGAGCGTAGCACTTGGTTGCCAGATGTGGAAACGGTCCAACGTTTGAGGCAGCGTGTAAGGCCCGGCGTCACTTGCGTTGACTGTGCTGTCGGTTTGTCGCCAAACGTCCCAGTTATGGTCCAGGTCGCAACAGCTGCCTTGACAGCACAACGGCGTTGACGTGACGATCAAAAATAGTGTGGCCTGCATGAAAAAGGGCATTCTCGTGACCAGCATAGCTGCGGTGGCGTGCCCCCAGCTGCGGTGGCGTGCCCCAGTGCTTCTTAGTACTTAGTACTATCATCTTAGGTCATCTTAGTACTAAAAGTACTAAGGTCATCTAGTAGTACTAAGGTCATCTTAGTACTAAAAAGACCTGGCAATTGCTCCGGCACCTGCTTGACCCCACCCCATCTAGGACGCATAATAACCACCAGATCAATAAACTGCTACATGAACATGCAGCGGACCTGCCGACAACGTTCAGTAACTTGGCTTCCAAACATATGCCCCCTCCTACGCAAATCCCCATGCCCGACTATACTGGTGAACCCAATGAGGAACTTTGCAGCCCCATCACAGAAGCGGAGGTTCGACATGCCCTCAACCAAATGCGAACTACCACGGCACCAGGTCCAGACTCTGTGACAAATAAGACACTTCGCAACCTCGATGAGCAATCCATACGCAAACTCACCGAGTATTACAACCACTGTCTCGAAGAGGGCGAGATACCCCAACAATGGAAAGCAGCCAAGGTGATCTTCATTCCCAAGCCGAATAAGCCAATTCACATTGATAACTTCCGTCCCATCTCTCTCACCTCATGCATAGGGAAGATCTTGGAGCACGTATTCCACCTACGCCTTTCCAAATACATCGAAGATCATCGCTTGTTCCCCTCGGAAATGACTGGATTTCGCAAGTCTCTTTCTTGCCAGGATGTCATGCTAAGGCTCAAACAAGATATCATTGAGCCGAGCGACGCACGTGACACAAAAGCGTTGCTGGGCCTCGACCTCAAGGGAGCCTTCAATAATGTGTCCCACTTGGCCATTCTACGCGAACTTAACAGTATAAACTGTGGAGAGCGAATCTACCGTTATATATGCAGCTTCCTGACGAAGCGCACTGCAACGCTCCAATTAGGCAGCGAACAGTCAGGTCAGATACGTTTAGGAAGCACTGGTACGCCCCAAGGGGCAGTACTCTCCCCCCTCCTCTTCAATTTGGCTATGCGACCTTTAGCTTTCGCTCTAAAGAAGATTCCCGACCTCCGATTCTCACTGTACGCGGACGATATTACGCTGTGGATGACCGGAGGTTCGGACGGGCACATCCAAGACACGCTCCAAGCAGCCATTGACCAGATCGAACAAGTAGGTCACGACTTGAACCTTAGGTGCTCCCCGACCAAATCAGAGCTTCTCCTTCTGCCCCCCACGAGACGCTTCAGGACATCATCCCGAAAATCGGCCTCACAGTTGAAGGGCACTCCATACCCCAGGTAGACAGGATAAGGGTGCTAGGTCTTCCCCTTCAAAGCAACCGAGCAAATCAGCGTACCTTGCAAGCACTACAAACGACAGTAGATAACACGCTACGCCTCATAGGAAGGATCTCCAATAAACACGGAGGGCTTCGAGAGAAGGAACTGATTCAGCTCATCCAAGCTTTTGTCCTAAGCAAAATCACCTTCGCACTACCATATCTCTCACTCTCTAGGAAGGAAGCGGACACTGCAAACTGCTTGATCCGCAAGATACACAAAGTCGCTCTTGGTGTTCCGATTAGAGCATCCACACAGAGGGTGATGGCCACAGCCACAATCAATACGTTTGAAGAATTAACCGAAGCACATCTATCATCGCAATATCACAGACTCTCCACCACTGTAGCTGGGCGTGAGATCCTGAGACAACTTCACTACGCCCCACCACTCAACGAGAACAAGCGACATCAACTTCCTCCGAACATACACGGCCAATACCACATCCAACCCCTATCCAGAAACATTCATCCCGAATTTCACGTCGAACGCCGGAAACTTCGTGCCAAGGCGCTACAACGCAGCTATGGACAGGCGGAAGAAGTTTACTACGTGGACGCCGCAGCCTATAAAACTAAACATCGTTATGCTTTAGCGGTCGTAGACAAGCAGGTCAACACTGTTCGTTCAGCATCAGTCAGGACCACCTCAGCGGGCGACGCAGAAGAGGCCGCCATTGCACTCGCATCGGGGCTACCTGATTGCGATGTCATCATAAGTGACTCGAAGACTGCTATCCGGAACTTCAGTAGCGGCTACATTACAAACCTCGCGCACTCTCTACTAGTCGCTCACCCGCCGAAAAACTACATCGCTCTCATCTGGACTCCAGCACATCAAGGACTACCAGGCAACGAAATGGCTCTTGCCGCTGCTCGAGGATTCACGGACCGAGTGGACGGAAATGTGGGCCTTACCCCAGAAGCCAATGACTCCCAACAACAGACCAATAAAGACGCACTCATCACATTCCACGAAATTTGCACACATTACAAACACCAACGCCTAACGTATCCACCTCTCTCTGTGTCGAGCACGCGCCAGAGAGAAATCTTGTGGCGCCAACTACAAACTCGCACTTTTCTTACCCCACGCACTTTGGACTTATTCTTTCCTGACACATACCCGACACCCAAGTGTCGCTTCTGCCCTGTCCAGACAGCAGATCTCTCCCATGTAATGTGGAAATGCCCCATCAAATATCCCCCCCGCAACCTCAAACCATTAATTAGTAGCGAGGAGCTGTGGGAGACTGCCTTGCGCTGCTCCGATCCCACCCTGCAGGACCGAGTCCTGAGGTGGGCTGAGGAGGTAGCGGAGGCCTACCACGACTGGTAGGCGGATGTCTGGCAGCACAATGTGCTAAGACTGGAGCACACAGGCCTCCCTCTCTGCCCCCGGCCCCTGCCCTTTCTTAAAAAGGGAAATAAAAGTTCATTCATTCATTCTCTCGCTCTCATTTTCTCTTTCTCACTCCGGAGCACAGCGCGCGACGCTCCGCGCGGTGGTTGCTAGGCAACGCAGCGGCAGTCGGCACACATTAGAGCCGGCTTAAACAGCTCTGCTGTTCAAGAATTACACCATCTTCCCGTAGGGGAACCCTGAGTAGTATGCGAAGTAGTCATGGGGTCGACTCAAGGTAGTTTTATCAGCTGTATAAAGTTGGACATGCAGCAGCACCAGCAACGCGCAGAACTGTTCTCGACGCCGTCGGCGTTTTGCCCGCGTTCGCACCGAACGCGCGCGGCGTGGTGACTGTTGCCGGTGCCTCTGGTGGTGGTGGTAGAAACTTTTATTGCCATTGATGGTGGGGGCGAAGACCCCTACATGGCACTTGGGTGCTCCCTTACTGTGAGGACGCACCCTTACAAAGCGAAGGAGAGCCCTTGGAGCGCAATCCTTCTCATAGCACTGGGGATGATCCAGCACTGGTCTTGACTAACCGCGAATCTTACCATCGCTCAATAAAGGTTTTCATCCATCCATTGAGGGGAAGTGCAGGTCAAAAGAGTCTCCCAGTAAGACTCCGCCACGGTCTGTGATGGGGGATGAGGGAAGGTGGGGCATGTGAGGAGGGTGTGTAGGAAGTCTCCAGGTTTACCGCAAAGTTTGCACGAGGAGGGGAATTGGTCTGGGTATCGTGCATGTAGCAGTAAGGGGTATGGGACAGTCCGAGTTTGTAGTCGTCGCCAGTGTGCGGCCTGCGCTATGGTGAGGGATGGGGCTGGGGGTGTGTATTCCCTTCGTTCGTCCCGGTAGTACGAAAGGATATCACTGAAAGAAAGCAGGCGCTCCCCGGCGCGTAGAGGGGGCTCGACTCCTCCTGCCTGGAATGTGAACCTCGGGCTAGGGAATGAGCCTCCTCATTGCCAGGGAGGCCGGCATGTGCTGGCGTCCAGATGAGGGTTATGGGGCGCCGGGGTTGCCAGAAGCGTAGTAAGCGAGCAGCGGTGCGGGATATGTAGCCTTTGGCATAGTTGAGAATGGCAGATTTGGAGTCAGTGATAATTTTGGTCGCAGATGTAGAGATGAGAGCAAGTGCGATGGCTGCCTCTTCTGCCTCTGTGGTGGAATTGGTGATGATTGAGCTGGAGCTTAGAAGCTTTGCCTGATTGTCGGCTACCGCCAGGGCCATACTGGAGCCTGACGTATATTCTGCTGCGTCCACGTAGACCACATCATGGTCTCGCTGGAATGTTTGTGGAGGGCCCGAGCCCTTGCTATTCTGCGGTTCCCATCTCGCTCAGGGTGCATGTTCTTGGGGATGGGAGGTATGTTGAGGTTAGAGCGGAGGATAGAAGAAAGGGGGACCCCCTCGGTAGGGTGTGTAATTGCGGTTAGGCTTAATTGGGATAATAGAGCGCGGCCAGCGGCTGAGTTAGACTGGATATTTGTGCCGTAAAGGTGGCTTCTGTGAGTTCCTCAAAGGTGTTGTGGACACCGAGTTTGAGGAGAGAGAGGTTTATTTGAAGAAAGGCAGAGAGGTCGGCTAGAGCGTTAGTTTGCTCTGGCCTGCTACTCTACACTGGGGAAGGGGGGAGGGGATAAAAAGAGCGATGAATGATGATGATAAGATTAGGAGGAGCGTATGTACATGTCCATCCCGTTGAGGTCATACTATAGTCGTGCATGGAGTCCAGTGGCTTGAAGGAAGGCTACCGTCGCTTCGATGACCACAGCTGCGCTGTTGGCGTCAGGCCAAGGACCTAAGACAATCTCGTCCGACATTAGTCTTTTAGTTACTCGCTGAATAGAGTTTGAGGAGTTTGAGGAGTCGGTCGCTGGATGTGCTGGGGGGAAGGCGTAGAGCCATTTTCGTGCAACTCCGTAGGAGAGCGTTTACCCGGTCTCTCTCCTTCTGTCGGAGGGGTAGGTATCGAATGGGATATGTGGTGCGGTTTATGATGTAAGCCTGGGTAAGGCGAAGTGCGTTTCGCTCACGTAGGCCAGCCCGGCGGTTCGCTATGCGGCGAATAAGTCGGGTGGTCTGTTGAGCGTGTGTTTGGAGAGTCTTTATGACTTCTCCGTGCGCGCCGTGGGAGTGTAGAACTAGTCCTAGCACGCGGATTTCGGATACTAGTGGGATAGGTTAGGTACCTAGCGTAAGGGAGATGGAAGGAATGACTGAATCGTGTTGGTTGGGGCGGTATAGAAAGAGCTATGGTTTGGAAGGGGAGCAGGTCAGGCCGCGCTCCTATACATATGTGTCGATGGTGTTTAGTGCCAATTGTAGATGTTGTTCTATTTCGGCGTCACTGCCGCGGTTTGCCCAGAGAGTGATGTCGTCGGCGTAAAGGCTGAAATGGATGTCGGGGATTTGAGCTAGTTGCTGGGGTAAGTGAAGAAGTGCTATGTTGAATGGAATAGGGGAGAGGACGGCTCCCTGGGGCGTACCTCGTGCTTCCAGTGTAATGCCTAGGAGGCGGTGGTCGCCGAAGGTAAGTGTAGCTGTGCAATGGCTGAGGAAGTCTCGGATGTAGTTTTACATCCCGGCGCCCACTGCCAGGGTTGTAAGGTTCTGTAGGATAGCTGAGTGTGTAACGTTATTGAATGCCTTCGTGAGATCCACACCTAGGATAGCTTTGGTGTCGTAGGTTTGGGAATCTAGAATGTGTTGTTTTAGCTGTAGGAAGACGTCCTGTGTGGAAAGCCCAGGACGAAATCCAAACATACAGGTGGGCATGAGATTGTTGCTGTCTAGGTACTTGCTGAGCCTGGTCTGGAGTACATGCTCCATGAGTTTGCCGACAGAAGAAGTGAGGAGATTGGTCTGAGGTTAGAGGTGAGCAGAGGTTTCCCAGGTTTGGGTAAGAACACGACTTTGGCCTCTTTCCATTGCGGTGGGAGGGTGCCCTTTTGCCAGCACCCGTTAAAGTATTCGGTAAGGGCGGCAATGGATTGGGCGTCGAAATTCCGCAGAGCCTTGTTATGTCCCCCTTCTGGGCCGGGGGCTGAGGACGTGTTAAGTCTCTGGAGTTCAGCCTGAACTTCTGCTTCTGTAATGGGTTGGTCAAGAAGGTCTTTAGCGGGGCCTGCATGTCAGGGTGTGTTACAGGAGGGTATGTGGGGAAGTAATGATTTCTAAGTTTTCTTGGAGGAATTCCGGTGGAGGTGTATCGGAAGTATGTATGAGTTTGGTGAGGTTGTGTCTTTGTGTGGTCTTAAATTGAGTGGAGTCTATCAAGTGCCTAATGAGGTTCCAGGTCTGAGGTAGACTCATATTGCCATCTAGCTTGTTGCATAGTGATTCCCAGTTTTGTCGTGAAAGAGTCGCCGCGTGCGTCACCATCTCTTTGTTGAGACGGGCGAGGCGGCGTCTTAGTGTTCTGTTCCAGCGCTGCCTTTGCCAGCGTCGTTCTAGGCCTGCTTTAGCTTCCCATAAATGCAGGAGGCGGGAGTCAACTGTGTCGCTTGGGCAGTCCTCTCGTAGGGGACGAGTTACGGATCGGACATCACTTTCTAATTGTTTGGACCAGTCGGTGACGTCCGGGATGGGGACGACGGTGCGGTCTGCTCTACATGATCGGAAAGAGTCCCACTTCGTGAAAGTGGAGCCTCTGGGAGGTCTGCGGGGTAGTTGAGCATTTAAAAGAATTTCGATGATGCTATGATCACTACCCAGATTCTGTTGTGTGTTGCACCATGTGGCGTGAGGGAGGCGATGTGCGAATGTAAGGTCTGGTGTAGTGTCTTTACAGACACTGTTTCCCGTGCGTGTAGGAGAGGTAGGGTCGGTAAGAAGGGAGAGACCGGTCTGTTGCGCTGCTAACCACACCCGACGTCCTTTCGGTGTGTCGTGCTGGTAACCCCAGGCCGTATGCGGGGCGTTAAAGTCTCCTACGACGAGTAAGGGGCCCTTGTTTGCTATGCGCTTCGCAAGAGTAAAAAGGCGTTCGAAGTTGCTTTGTAGGCATTTAGGGTGGCTGTATACATTTAGGACGAAGATACTATTCGCTAGAGCGTGTTGTGGCACAAGCTCAATTAGAAGGTGATCAATGTCTTGAATCACTAGGGAATGGGAGATGGTGGTGATTGAGCGGCTAACTAGAAACGCTACCCGAGTGGGCGGGGGGGATGTGGGTAGAATAGGAGTATAGCCGGGGAGGGAGAGTGGGTTGGAGGGCTCCTGCAGGGCAAGGATGTCGGGTCCCGTAGCGCAGGACAGCAGTTGGTGGACCACATGACGCTTGTGACCAAAGCCCCGGTAGTTCCACTGCCAGAGTGTAAGATTACGGTTTGGAGCTGCCATCCTCATCGATTGGGGGGTTGGGAGTCGTGGTAACGGGTGGGTGGGAGTCGTGAGCTGTGGTTTGGATAGGGTTGTCCTGTCCTTCAGCTGCTTTAGGCTTCTTACGTCTACTTGGGGTGGAGTCCAGCTTTGTGAGGCGGGTTGCGTAAGAATTGAGCCGGGACTCAAGATCGCTATAGTGGTCAGAAAACCCTTGGGTTAGCACGTCGAATCGGTGATTAAGAGCAGCATTCTCTTGCGTTATGTGAATAACCGCGTCTTTGAGGGTTGCACATTCCTGGTTGATGTGAGCGACAGCGTCCTGCAATTTTGCCTCAAAGCGAGCAGCAAAGGACTTAAGCAGGGTTGGAATGTCGTCTAGTGAGATAGGAGTGGGGGGAGGTGGCGTTGTGCATGGAGTTGAATTCGTAGAGGGTTCCGTGTCAGCCTCCATTGCTAGCGAATCAGGAGAGGAAGTAGGGTTGGAGTGGCTGGGAAAGGTATGGTCGTTGGGTGGGTTAAGGGGAGGAGGTTGAGGTGCGGTTGGAGCGAGGGTTGGTGAAATGGAAGATCCAGTGGCACGAGCACTTATTTGGGCTTCCAGTTTGGCGATGCATTGCCGAAGAGCGGCGGCTTCTGCTCGGGCTGCTGTAGCTTCTGCTTTGGCCGCCGCTGTCTCCTCCTGGGATTTCGCCAGGGCGTGTTGTAAACTGGGATTCACTGTCATGGATGTCGTGTGCTTGTGAGAAGAAAGGGGCATGTTCCAAGCTTGTTTCAATGGCTATGCCCAGGCTTGCTTGTGTTGGTTGGGCTGGGTGGCTCCGGATGACAATTCGGGAAAACTGTCCCTGGGTGGGACCGATTCCTGATGCTGCGTTTCTGGGTGGCTTGGCTGTTTCCGTGGCTGGTGAAGGTTTCGTCCCTTGCACGATCCCGTGCCGGTAAGGTGAGGGCCCTCACACAAAATGCACTTGGGCGTACAAGGAGGGTCTTGTTGCGAATGCTGTGTTCCACAGCGGGGGCAAAGATTGGTCTTGGGGCTTGGGCACACGTCGTCACGGTGACCCGGCTGTCTGCAATTGGTACGGGCATCCAGACAGCCGCGGTATAGGGTGCAGCGGTGGATGGCTCCCATGTACTTGATGGAGTGCGGGACTGCGTTTGCGTCGAAGGTGATTAGGATGGAGTGCGTCTTTCTCATGCGTCGGGCTGCTATAAGTATGGCGTACTCCGGATTTCTTCGACCAAGTCTTGGTAGAGTTGCGTTGGGGTCTCGTCGTCATAGGCGTTTGTGATGACTCCTCTGGTAGACCCCGGTGGAGGTGCCACGTAAGCCGTGCAAGGGTAGGTTTGGTCTCCAATTGCGAGGGAGGTTAGCGTCTTGAGAGTCTCGGCTGTTGGGGAGTGCGTTGTTGCCATGGTGAAAGTATTGTTGGTCGGGTGGGTGCGCAGGCAGAAGTCGTACGGTAGAGTGATTCGGAGCTGGGTGTGCACTACCTTCGTAAGTCGAGGTGTTGGGACGTCTAGAAGTCGTAGTTCACCTCGCGGGCGAACGACCACTCGAATAGCGTTGGGTGGGACTGGTGGCAGCTGCTTGCTACGCTGCACTGTGAGGTCGCAGGTGGTAGGTGGGCCGGCGTCTTGCCACTGTGGGTGGCGGCTGTTGCGTCGTGCGCCGCGTTCCTGGCGTTCGGGTTAA